>NC_140752.1:6715000-6732500 GCF_051527215.1 Medicago sativa
AATATGTTCTATGTGTTAATTTTTGTTGCTAATATGTTCTATGTGTTAAATTTGACAATAATAATAACCTGTTTTTTTTTTTTTTTTTGAAGAAGCTAATTTTTTTTTTTGAAGAAGCTAAATTAGCTCATCCAAATTGACACTGGTGAGAATCGAACCTGGGACCTCGAGGAGGAGCACACTCCCAAATCCCAAGCCAATATCACTAGACCAACCCAAGTGGGTTAATAATAACCTCTTATTACTAATATGACCATATTTCTTTAATTACTCTCACACCAAACTAAAGAAGTAACTGAGACTCTAAACATATGTAGAGCCAAGTTTGCCAAGGTTGCTAATATGGGGAAGCCATTTGGAGTTGGTTGTTAAGTAACTTGTTGAGGTTGAATACAAGCTATTTACTACTTACTGTATTTGATAAAATTGGTTCAAAACAAAAGCATGAATGGTTTATTTTACAAAAATTTCTATTGAATCAGGAATCATTTCCTTCATCAAATTTGGAAGAGTTGTTATGGAGAGAAAAATTACCCTTTCAAGTTATTGAATTTGTTGTCAATGTTTAGAGTTTTGAATGGTTTAAGACTAAAATTTTATCAACTTTATTTGAGGAATAGTTGGGGAAAATCTTCAAACTATTATTGTAGTTTCTTCTTCTATGACTCTGAGTTGTCAAGATTTAGCTAAGAGAATAAGTGTTTTTTATTCTTAACCTTTTTAGATTATCTTTGTCATCAAAGGATGTTTCCAGTATAAGCAAGGCAACCTACAAAATCATTGTAGGTACATCTCTCTTCCATCTCTAACGGACGGAAGTGGGTTGCTTTTAACCATCCGCGGGTGCAACTCGGATTGGGGTTGTCGGACCGAATCCTACCGGATCCGTCCGATTGTCCACCTCTAGACTAGAGTATCCATTTCTATAGACTTTTCTTGTAATAAATGCTTCTAGATCTTTCTACTTTGTAATGTAGAGCCTTACTAGAGTAGTATAAATATGGCTCACCACCAAGTGTTTAAGCATTGAAGAATTCAAGCATTCAACTTATGTTATGCATTTAGAAGCTTCAGGGTGCTCCAGGTTACAAAAGTTTCGTAAAAATTTGGATTATATAATCCCAACGTGGTTCGGATTATATAATCCGAACAAAGGGTATTTTCGAAAAAAATAGGGCACGCGAGAATACCATAAGGTGGAAAAAGTAATAGTCAAAATTGAAACTCATTAACCATTTGAGCCCAATCACTTTGTAAAATGTGCAAATTTTTTTTTAAATATGAATAATTTTATCAATTTCTAGTACAAAATAATATAATAAGAATAAAATATCATTTCCATTTATCACCTGTCTTCTAATACTTTCAATTACTTTAATATCATTGTGCTTCGTAAAAATCAACAAAACTCTTTGTACCAAAGCTTATTATTGATAAGTATATTACTTTTAATTCTATGACGCACAAGTAAGTTTATTATTGATAAGTATATTACTTTTAATTCTATGACGCACAAGTAAGTTTATTATTGATAAGTATATTACTTTTAATTCTATGACGCGCAAGTAAAATAGTTCTGTATGAAATACAATGAAAATAGAAAATCAATATAAAGAATATTTGTACTTCATATTATTGATAAGAATCACTTTAATTCTATGATGTGCAAATAAATAGCTTTGTACCATAAATAAGTTTATTTTTTTACTATTGAATCAATAATTTTTATCATATCTTATTTAATCCGATGGTAAGACTTATTGATTCAATGCTAGAAATAAACATGTACAAGTTACATATAAAATGCAGCGATTCTCCCGTCTCAACCAAGTTTCACCATAGAAAATGTGATTTGATAAAATTCCGCTGTGGTAGTGTGCTCCTACACCAATGTAACCACTATAGACAATACTTTGTACTAAGTAGCGTATCATGGAACAATTGAGATGCTTCTATTTGACAACACTGTGTCGGGTTTAAAGCACAAAAAAATGAATAGCAACCAAAAGAAAAAGGCTTCCTAAAAACTGAGAAGAAGAAATCAGGTTTCCATTCTTAGACTGCAGAAACATAGCCAACCTCACTGTCTTGTGAAGTTGTATTGTAATACATAAAAGTTGCATTTCCATCTTCAATATCTTCTCAGCCCTTCAAATGTCTTGTAACAGAAATAGAAATAATAGATGTTGAAACAATATCAGACAAAGGATAAGAAACATAAAATGTAGGCATAAGCGATACATAATGAGCAATAGTGGGCAACCAACCCATCAGGCATAATAGGAAAAATGGACAAAGAACAATATTAATAAATATCCAAGTATAACACAAGAATCGTATCCAAGTAAAGTAATTCAAGGCAAAGTAATGAAAAGCAATACAATGCAAGTTAAAACTTGCATTGCACAATAAGTACTTAAGCAATTATCATGCACATAGCGATGACCATATCTTACTTACATCATTATTTTTTCAATAAGTAAAATCTCAACAGAAAAAAAAAAAATCTTGATTTCTCAGACCAATCAACAATAAGCGGAAAATGTAATTTTTCAGAGAAGTAAATATCTTACAGTTTTGCATAGAACTTTCAGAATATCAATCAACCTAAGCATTTCGGGTTAAGAAAACATCCATGGTTCGAGAGGAGTTTCCTATTTCTGTCGCTCAAACGAAAGCCAGGAGGAGCTTCTATCTTTCTCAATGACGGCCTTAAACGTACCATCGAGGCAACAACTTTAGCATGTACATTAGGACAGCTATTCAAATTGATATCTCTGAGTTGCGTGTAGTTTTCTACGACATGCATCACTCCCTTCTTTGTGATGTCAGCACATCTTTGCAGTTCCAGCTGCAAAAGGCTAGGGCACCTATTTGAGATTACATAAAGTGCTTCATCATCCACTTTTGTCTTTGTCAAGTTTAACACCTCAAGGTTGGGAAGATCAAAGTTCATTCCAAGTGATTTCAGTTTTAAAAAGGCTAAGTTTAAATGTCTAATCTTACGACATCTCCATAAAACCTGACCAATACCTTTTTCGGTTATGTAAAAGCATTCACTCAAATCAAGCAGCTGCAGATTGGGGAAAATGGCAGCGAACATGATGATTTTTTCGTTTCGTAACCGAAAAGTTTGAGCCAGACAAAGATACTTGAATTGAGGTTTGACAACAGCATCCATCAAAGAATTAGGATTCTGTATGTTTGACCCAATCTTTGTGGATCCCATACTAATATCGGTAAGTGAAGGACAATTTCTAACAAGTGCAAACAAAGCGGAATCTGTGAGCATGAGACAATAACTAAGGTTTATAGACACCAAATTACCAAGAAACCAAGACAACTCGACAACACAATGATCATTTAAAAATTCAGCATTTTGAAGATCCAAATGTTGAATACGCTGGGACTTGGATAACAAATAAGAGATCCCAGAATAAGCAAAGCCGGTGCATGCTTTGATTTCAAGCCTCGTCAAAGGAAGACTTTCCTTTGCAATAGAGAAGAGGAACTGATCTGATATATGCAATCTTGACAAATGAAGTGCAATTAACCCCTTCAAACTCAGCAATGAGTCAATGAAATGTGAGGTAATATTAGTAGTAATAATACCTGAAAAGGATAAAGATCTCAATGTTGGTCTCTCGCGGAGAGCACAAGCAATGCCTGCATTGGTTACTTGTCGACATCTATGCAAGATGGCCTCTTCGAGAAACTTGCAGTTTTTGAACAAGTGAAAAATCAAAAAGTCGTCGAGGTAGTAATGTTGAGAAAGATTAAGCTTGCGGAGTTTGAAGAGTGCCAATGAAAGAGCCTCTAATCCAGTGGGGAAGTTGCTATGCTTGAGATTTAAGAACTTATAGGGGTAACCAAGGTCGAGTTCTTCTAGTAAAGGAAAACAATCCGCAATGAGGTTGAGATCAGTGCTATTGATAGAATATAGGCCGGAACAAATGAGTGAGGTCAATGTTGTAATGTTTTGAGAGAAAGCTTGCAAGCCATTAGCGGGAACGTTGAGTTGGTTGGAGAGATTGAGCAATGTGAGTTTCAACGGGAAACGAGAGATTTGGGTGAGAAGTGCGTCGAGGTCACCAAAATAGGACGAGAGGTTGAGAGGTGAGTTTGGTGAACCTTTGTAATAAGCGAGGGAGGACAGGGAGGGTTGGATATAAGATAGTGAGAGAGAATTTGTAATGATTGGTGATGGAGAGGAAGTGTTTTGAGACAACAGAGAGAGACTTCAAGTAGTGGTGCCGGTGGTCGTCTCCCTCATCATTAAGCAATCTGAAGACACGTTCCCAGCAATCATCCGGTAAATGTAAATCTGAAGAAGAATTCAGTTGTTGTGAAGATGATTTGATAGAGTTTGTTCTCTGCCTTTTCATTGGTGCCGCCGGTGATCGATTTCTGAAGCTGGGTGGATGGGGAAGAAAAAAAAAGTTAGTTTTTTCTTTGTTTTCTAAAATAATAAATATATAAGTAACAAACCTAGGAAGAAGACCTTCAAAAAAAAAAAAAAACCTAGGAAGAAGATATTGTACATATATTCTCTAAAAAAAAAAAAGATTTTGTATATATATATATATATATATATATATATATGGGTGGGGATATTTTGACTCCAAGAGTAAGTGTAATATCTTACTCCAAATCTTGACCTTTAATTCTCATATTGGTTAATGGCTTAGATTAATTGATATGATATGCTTTAATTCCATTTTCTATTGTAGTCAACACTTATCACCACAAAATAACAAAATAATAAATGTCTTTTAATTGCTTATTTTTTTTTCTTCTTCCATTAATTTTTTTTTGTTTCACGCTAAAAAGAATTTTTGAGGGTTAAGAGCAAAAATTAAAAACTCTTTCATGGCAAAAATGTTTATCAGTAAATGAATTAGATATAAGAAAAGATTAGGGTTGCTTCCTCTATCGTCTTTTTTTTTGTGACAGATTAGTACAAAAATGTGTGTTTACAAAAAACATAAGAAAAGATCAGGATTATAATGAAGAAATAAAAAAAAATGTCGTATAAAAAATAGTAACAGGAGAAGAATAGATATGCAATTCTTTGAATTTTACAATTGTTTTCTTTAAAAAAAAAATATGCAATTTTTTTAGCGTAAAAAACGTAAAAGGGAGAAGGAAAAAAATCAATGGGAGGAGAAAAAAAATTCTTTTAGCGTAAAAAAATATATGCAAATTTTTTTTTTCTTATGCAATTTTTTTGAAGAATAGAATGAGTGAATCTTGAAATTTTTATTTCAAGGAAAGGATTTTAATTTAACCCTCAAAAAATATTTAAGCGTGAAACAAAAAAAAAACAATGGAAGAAGAAAAAAAAATCATGCAATTAAAAGACATTTATTGTTTTGTTATTTTGTGGTGATAAGTGTTGACTACAATAGAAAATGGAATTAAAGCCTATCATATCAATTAATCTAAGCCATTAACCAATATTAGAATTAAAGGTCAAGATTTGGAGTAAGATATTACACTTACTCTTGGAGTCAAAATATCCCCACCCTATATATATATATATATATATATATATATATATATATATATATATATATATATATATATATATATATATATATATATATATATAGGGCATATCAAGTGAGAGGACCTTTTAAAATGAGAGATGAGAGGGCTAAATCTCAACCCTTGATCAAAAGATTAGCATGGTGTTTAATTATTACAACCGCAGGAGATCAATTAATTCTATTCACCTTCATCCCTTACTGTCGTCCAGTCCAGTTACATTCTAATGTTTATCTTTTATAATTTTTATTGGGATAATAGTTTTTTTTTTAGCATTGTTCATCTTTTAACCATGAAATTCATCGCAAAAACAATGTAAATCAATTAAATTATCCATCCAAAAATGAAACAAATGCAGCAATAGTGAGATCTGAGTTAGTCAATTCTAATTGAAATTAAAAATTTCCAATACCCAATTTGTCATCCTCACGGTTTACGATTAACACCATTTAGAAAGGAAAAAAAACATTGTTCTCATTTTTCTCTCTAATAATATTGAGTTCCTTGCATAAAGTCAAATAACAACAGAAAGTCTCACACGACAGAGGAAAATGGAAGGTCGCACAAGCTGCAGAGTTTGCGACACACACGAAGGACGACAAAAATTTTAAAACCCATTACCATGGCGGCGATGGCCTCAGATCTACTCCTCTCTCTTTTTAATTCGTATCAACAAAATTTTGAGTTTGTTAGTATATGTGAATTGAAGAGATGCATATTAATTTGTATATCTGGATGAAGGATTCATATCAAAATAGAAAACAGGGACAAAATTTTCCATATTTGAATTAAGCAGAGAGGTTATGAAAGGGAGGCATGTAAAATAAGAGAGAAGAAGTACGGTTTTTTTAAATAAAATTAATCGAAACCGTATATGCAATTGAATGGTGAAACAATTGAGTGAATCATCAACAAACTTGACACGTAACCTCTTCCTGCAAAAGTAAGGGAATTAGAAGCGGTGGAAATAGGATGCTCACTTGGAGAAAGAAGAGAAGGGCACATGGTAAGTCATTTTAACAAATAAACTTCATCCGACCGTTAATATAGATCTAAGGGCTATTATTAAACCCTCTCATCTCTCATTATAAAAGCCCTCTCATTTGATACACCCTCTCTCTATATATATATATATATATACAGTTTATCTCTTTTTGACTCGGATACAATTTTCACCATTGATTTCTTTTGAATCTGATACGATTTTCACCCTTCAGGAGATCTGAAAATTAAGGGCCAAAAAATTAATCCCTAAATGGAGTGGAGAATTGCATATGGGGAAGCCATTTGGAGTTGGTTGTTAAGTAACTTGTTGAGGTTGAATACAACTACTTACTGTATTTGATAAAATTGGTTCAAAACAAAAGAATGGATGGTTTGTAATTGTTTTGCAAAGATTGCTTGTTTTCGAGAGAAAAACGAACCTTTCAAGTTATTGAATTTGTTGTCAATGTTTAAAGTGTTGAATGGTTTAAGACTAAAATTTAATCAACTTTATTATTGAGGAATAGTTGGGGAAATCTTCAAACATTCTTGTTGTTTCTTCCGCTATGACCCCCATTTGTCAAGATTTAGCCAAAGCTTCCAAATGAGGAGGGTTTTGTGTTACCTCAAACGAGGAGAGTTTTGTATTATGAAAGAAAAATTAACTCTCTAAAGCCCTCCATTCCCATTGTACTCTATTTCTTCCACTTACTCTTTCCTTTTTCTTCAAAACCCTCCCCTCCCTTCCCCTCGAAACTCGCAAACAAAGCCTAAGAGAATAAGTGCTTTTTTTTCTTCACCTTTTTAGATTATCTTTGTCATCAAAGGAAGTTTCCAGTCTAAGCGAGCCAACCTACAAACTCATTGTAGGTACACCTCTCTTCATTCTGCACTATAAGTAAATAAACATTTCCTGCATTCCAACACCTTGTTGTACTTGGTTGCTAAACTTAACATTTCCTGCATTGCCAAAATATCATAATAAATAAACATTTTCTTCTTTGAGCGAAGAGTGTGTGTGTGTGTGTGTGTGTATATATATATATATATATATCCAAATTAACGATTACTATCATAATTACACTTGCTTAATTTTCTATAATAATTCTTATATAAACAGTCTGTCAAACCATCAGTCCTTTTCTCCTAATGAAGGTTAAGCAACATCTACTTTTTAAGCTGATTCTTCATGTAATTGATTGTTATCGAGTAATAATGTCAGTTCAAACCGTGGATTAGAGACTAAAAAGACAAATAAGAAGTAAAATTTGGTACACACACAATCAAACAATGCAGAAGCTATACTTCTGAATAGAATTTCAAAATACTCACTTGGATAGATGGCCAAGGTTTGGAGGTTGTTTGTCGTGGTTCTTGACCCAACATCATAGTTTGTGTGTCAATCAGCCGGAAAGCATCAATCATAACCTTGCCTATTGATTTAAAGCCTCAAAACTCTAATAGATAGATAAAAGTAGCATACATATCATGTGCAACTTTGTAAAAATAACAGCACTATCCGCATAAGAAGGCATTGCCATGGCATGGTTAAAATAAATTACATAAAAACTGCCTAGTTTACTGTGAGTCTCAACTACTAATTGTTTTGGTGCTTCATAATTTGAAAATTAAGCATTTAAATACAATAGCTCATGCTGGAATTGTAAAATCAACATATTAACAAGTACTCTCCCCACTCCCCCTTTATCATAAATTTCTAGATTGTTACTACATTTCCATCAATTAAGAAAATCATATCAGAAATTCATAACATGAGAAAACTGTTCATAATGTAATTTGCCACATTCAATTTTTTTTTTTTTTTTATAGCCTAAGAAAATATATTAAATAACAAATCAAGTTGTAACAAGGAAAATATATTAAATAACAAAGATTTAGACTCTATGTGCATAAATAATGAGCAGATGTCAATTCATAGAGTAGCAGCAAACATCAGGAACTCAGCTGACAGCATCAAGCAGGCATTTCCTTTGACCCAAAATATTCACATGGAAAGGCATATCCGGTGGAATAACGACAATTATGACTGCAGTATCCTCAATGTAGACGGCAGCTGTTTTGGCACTCCGGTCAGAGCAGGTTTCGGAGGTTTGATTCGCAACAGTGCAGGTTACTATCTAACTGGTTTTTCAGGGTTCATTCCGGCATCCTCTGATATTCTTCAGGCTGAATTAACAGCAATTTACTTCGGTCTGTCCACTGCAAAAGACTTGGGAATTGTTCCTTTGGCGTGCTACTCAGACTCATTGCTTGCTATAAATACTATCAAGGATCCACCCTCGAAATACCATGTCTACGCGGTGCTTATTCATGAAATTAGGACGCTTCTTTCTCAGCCTAATGTCTCGTTACATCACACTCTCCGCGAAGGTAACCAATGTGCCGATTTTCTTGCCAAGCTAGGAGCCTCTTCAGATGCTTCTATGTCTTTGCACCAGCAACCGCCTGATGAACTCCGCTCGTTGTTGAGGATTGATGCTTTAGGAACTTTATTCTTGAGAGCCTAGTTTCTCTTTTTCTTTTTTCCCTTTCTGTTTTCTTTTTCTTTTTGTTAGCATTGTAACCAAAAAAAAAAAAAAAAACAAAGATTTAGACTCTGAACAAACAGTGAAAAATAGAATTCAAAACAACTTAAGACGTAAGAAAAGTAAAAACTGAACAAGAGAGAAATATTAGTAACCAAAAAGACAACATAAAGTCAATATATTATTGCTTTTGGCTGCACTGCATCTCCATCACAAAACAGTTACACAGTTGCAAGCAGAACTTCATTATCGACCAATTCAAAATTATCAAAACATACACAAATCCTTCATTCCTTCCAAAAGATGGCTTCACCTTCGCTAGGCATGATCGGAGGCCAAGTAATTGTTGCGATAAAAAAATCATAGTCACACGGTTCGGAATTCGTTTTGGTACGTGGTACGAATTCGGGTAGGCGGTTCGCGACAGTTAAAAAATTCGGTACGTGGGGGGTATACAGAGTCGGTTCGCTGTTTGAGTTCGTAATACGTTCAAATATAATAATCGGTACGTTCTTAATTAAAAAATGTTTAATTAACAATAAATAAATAGATTTTTTTTTTCAAAAATAAAACTTTTAAGTGGCAATGCAAATAATTGTATTTCATCATGAAAAAAAGAACCACCGCAAGTGAAGTTAATTATCCATAACAAACAAGTATTAATTGTAAAGGATTTTTAAGTGACAATGAAATTAATATTAATTAATAGTAATCAATTCCAAACAATAGGTTCTTTTCCTATGTAACTCAAGTGGTACTAGCTAACCCAAACACCACGTGCCATCAAAACCTTTCCTATACTCGTTCTTTTCCCGGAACTCTTCAGTGACACTAAGGCTTTGTTTGCGAGTTTGGAGGGGAAGGGAGGGGAAGACTTAGGAAAAAAGGAACGAGCAAGTGGAAGAAATAGAGGAAAATGATAGAGGAGAGCTTTGGGGGGTTAACTTTTCTTCATAATACAAAACTCTCCTCATTTGGAGGAACTAAAAAATTGTATTGGGGAAGAGTTTTGGGGGGTTTTGGAGGGTTAATAAGAATTATTCAAATTTAATTTAATCTATGTTGTTATAACATTTTTAAAATTAAAAATCAAGTAATCATATGCATTAATTTATCATTCTCTAAAAAACTACTCTTTTAAAAAAAATTGAAAGATTTCTCTATTTTTCCACGTATTTTGCACCCGTCAAAACTTAGCTTTTCCTTTCATTCCCCTCCAAACTCCCAGACAAAGCCTAAGTAAATGGGCCTATAACAAAAGTAGAGTTAATGGACTCGGGTTAGGGTAAGAAGATGGCCTTTTAAAGCCCAAATTACCCTTCATCTTCAACCTATCAATAAAGTGACGGCAGAAAGGCTACAAAACTTGAAAATTTCATGGCATCTTGGAGAAACAGGAACAACAAAACATCTAACGAAACAAAAAAAATCTCATCTCAGAGGTTAGAATGCAGTTCTTGGGCATGGTTCACTGGTTCGTTGTTTTCACCGAATTCAGGTGCGAATTCTTACGAACCAATTCGTAAAAGAACCGGGAACCGGTACGCACGAACCAATTTGCGGTTCCAGGAGGATGCACGAATTATGTGACTATGAAAAAAATAACAGAATTATGGCTATGAAAACACAACAATTACTTCCGCCCCACCATTCCTAGTGATGATAAAGATAACATGAATAATGAGAATGAGAACATGTGAAGTGAGGTGTGCCGTATATATAAAAAATGGAATCAGGTCAGATCCAACAAAGAGGTTAGCAATGAGAATAGGTGACATTGAACCATTCAATTCCATGCCCAAATAGGATTAAAAATAGGAGTTTGTTTTTAAGACTGAATCAGCAAATAGGGTCCCATGATGGATATATATGACTGTGACTAATGACTGTGATTTCTACTCTTAAATAGCATGCTTTTGTTGCTAATTAATATTGGTTACACATCAAAATTACGCAAAACAAATGAGGACTATTGGTTACAACGATATAATTACACATCAAAATTACTGTTTCAATGACTCAATTTGGTCCTGTCTTGATGGGATTGGGAAACTGCCATCTGTAGCTTTCTCAG
The DNA here is from genome assembly GCF_051527215.1 of Medicago sativa. NCBI lineage: Eukaryota > Viridiplantae > Streptophyta > Magnoliopsida > Fabales > Fabaceae > Medicago > Medicago sativa. The sequence continues at coordinate 6,726,152 of NC_140752.1, forward strand.
AATCACAGACATGCAATTCATCCAAAAATGAATGAATCACAGCTTAGAGCTATACTCATTGCTCACTTAATTTTTGTAGTTTCCTGCTTAGGGCCTTAGCTATAATCAGTTTACTCATATCAATAATGTTATTCTGTTAGATAAATGTATGTAGTTGTAGTACAGGTATGGTGCCAAATTGGCCATCATCTAGAAGCATGATTGTGACAGGGATATGCACTCAGAATGTGTTTCTGCATTAACTAGATGTTGTATGCGTGATTCTTTTATTAACATCAATTTTATGTCATAGGTTGCTGTAAATACGGTATTGCAAGATGAGAGGGAGTTCCTGGGCCACATTATCAAGTCTACAAATATGAAGTGCCTGACTCCACCGTGAGTTCCTTTAATTTGCGTAAACCTTATGACTGTTATTGTTGCGTCAGTGCCTGACTATCTACTACCAGAATTCTGTTTTTCTTTTTAAGGAAAAATGTTTTTCAATTAAAAAACATGCCTAAACAATGAAGTGCCCATAACTGATTGTGGGATTCATTAATATTTCTACATTTTATATAATTGCTGTGCTTGATTTGATTTGGTACCCATGCAATTTGTTTAATTTGGTACCCATGCAATTTGTTTAATTTGGTACCGATGCAATTTGTTTAATTTGGTTTTCATTGTCTCTTGTTCAGCTCTGCATTGGAAGGTGAGTGTGGTTTTCTAGCTGCAAATCTGTATGCAAAGAGTGTTTTTGGGGAAGATGCTCTGGTGAATGTTAGCATTGAGAAGCAATCCGATGGTAAATTGAGCGGTTATATCAGAATAAGAAGTAAAACCCAGGGAATTGCTCTGAGTCTTGGGGATAAAATCACTTTGAAGCAGAAGGGAACTGCTCAATAGATGCAATTGTTCCCATTTTCTCTCATGCTTCTATATCTCTGTTTGTTTGTCTTAACAACTTGTGTAGTTTCGGGTGGCAGCTACAGCTTCAAGCTTGGTGTTATTATTGCTTCAAATTCTTGTGACTTTTGGTGGCAGCCAACTCATTAGTTTCAAATTTACCCTTTGAAGTTCCATTTTTGTTTGTATTCTTTACATGGATATTACTCAACAAAATCCTTATTGCCTATATTTTATTTTATGTAGACATGCAATTGGACACCATATATTGATATCATAATCTCAATCAGATGACAATGACTATTTGTTATGGCTGGCCTTATGTTCCTATGTCTTTAGATAATAATGCTAGTTATTGTGTGAATGATTAGTAGGATTATAGCAATTTCTATGCTGTTTCTTTTCACATTCAAAGTTGATCATTTTTAACCTTCAACTTTTTGAGAAAAAACATAAATCAATTCTAAAGAGTGCAACATTGTGTTTTTGTTGTGCTGTTTCTCTTTTCCTGGAAATTTAAGGGGAAATGAGGTTACAAATGTATTATAGTTTTTCACTTGTTTGGTATGACTAAATATATTAAACAAGTTAAACTGAAAAATGATTGTAGATAAATAAACTGTAAATCTTTTAAGTGCAGTTTAGTAGTCATGGGAATATATGTGTAAAAATGATTGTAGGAGTATATCTATAATCATCTTTTTCCTGTACTTCCATTACATAATTTTTGCTGTTAAACTAATAACTTTCCAAATTCTATAATGTTTCTATGCTGTTAGATTCCTGCCAACTTTCCCTCTCAAGAGCACCCCACAATACAATATAGTATTTAAGTTTACGTTGAGGTAATTGAAGCAAGACTTGCATGTCTTAGACTTCAAATCAAACAAGAAAGCTAGGACAAAATGTTGAATAAAATAAATAATTAAATAATTGAGCTAATGAAATTTGTTGAACATAGGGTGCCCAAATTCAAGGAAGTTCTACTGCTTATTGGTTGAGGTTTCTAAAGATGTTTCTTTGCAAGTGAAGTTACCTCCTTTTATTACTACATTTGTTGAGTTTGGTGAAAGAAAGTGGATTGTTAGATTAACAAGAAACCAACAAAGATGTTCTTTTTCAATACACCAAACATCATGTTGAAATCTAATCATATCTCAATACAATCTCAAAAGCCAAACTAGTAATCATTTTAAAAAACAAACATTTAATTTTCGAATCTTTAACATGGAAAGCAAAGAAAACATTGAAGCTACCAGAAAGTTATTAACTTCTAGCTTAGAAACATCAATAGCTATTTCTTCTGCATTAGATGAGTCTAGTTCAAGATGACAGCTTCTTAACCAAAGGTGTTTGTCCTTGCAAGCTTCACTTAAATCCATTTCTATGCAATTGCAAAGTCTTTCATTTTCAGATGTTGAACATGGTATAGACAGTGTTCTATGTTCTGTTTCAGCAGTTCTCAAAGTTTTTCAATGTGTTACTCAATTGGAACATTCTCTTTCAATAGACGCGTGTTCTGATTTACTCACATATGTCTCCAACACAAAGAAGCTTGAAGAATCATTGAAGCTTCTCACTGATAATTGCAAGTTAGCAACCAGTTGGTTGAGAAGTGCTTTTGAGTTTTTACAAGACAAAACAACAATTAGTACCAATGAGTTTTACCCGCTGAATGTAAACAAATCCTTGAGAATATTGCAAGAATTGCAAGCCCTAGAGAACGGCGCACGTGTCGATGGAGGAATTCTCAGTATTGCTTTTGACAAACTAGAGATTGCTTTTCACAAACTTCTAACGGAAATTTCTATGCCTCTTTCTTTGGTTTCATTAACATCACACGTTGATCAACAAAACAACGCCGCGAAGCAAGATTTGAATTTTCCAAGTTCTTTAACACGGAAGTTACAGGTCATCGCCGAGAGATTAAATGCTAATAACAGGCTAGAAAAGTGTCAAATTGTGTATGTTGAAATTCGTGGAACGAATGCTCATCGAAGTTTGAAGACTGTGGACTTAAGCTACCTTAAGTTTTCAATAACTGAGATTGAAGATGCACATGGAATTGAAAATTTGATAGACAAATGGGGAAACCATTTGGAGTTGGTTGTTAAGAAACTTCTAGACGTGGAGCACAAGCTATGCAATATTGTGTTTGAGAAAATTGGTTCAGAAGCATCCATGAGTTGTTTTGCCGAGATTGCTATTGAATCGGGAATACTTTCATTTATCGAATTTGGAAAGATTGTTACTGAGAGGAAAAATGATCCTTTCAAGCTGTTGAATTTGTTGTCAATGTTTAAAGTCTTGAATGATTTAAGACTAAAATTTAATCAACTTTTTAGAGGGGAAGCTTGTGAAAAAATTAGAATTGTGACAAAGGATCTCATCACAAGAATTGTTAATGGTGCTAGTGAGATATTCTTGCAACTCTCAGAACAAGTGAAGTTGCAAAGACCAACATGTCCTCCCTCAGATGGAAGTGTTCCTAAATTGGTAAGTTTTGTCACTGATTATTGTAATAGGCTTCTTAGTGATGAGTATAAGCCACAATTGAATAAGGTTTTGGAAATATATCTTAGTTGGAGAAATGAACTATTTGAAGAGGGTATTGTTGTTACACAAATATATAACATAATTAAGGAAGTTGCAGTTAATTTGGATGATTGGTCAAAAGCCTATGCAGATATCAATTTGTCATATTTTTTTATGATGAATAACCATTGTCATTTCTACAATTTAAAGGGTACTTTAGTTGGGAATATGATGGGAGATTCTTGGTTAAGAGCACATGAACAATATAAAGAGTACTATGCAGCCCTTTATTTGAGGAATAGTTGGGGAAATCTTCAAAATATTCTTGTAGTTTCATCTTCTATGACTTGTCAAGATTTGGTTAAGAGAATGAATGCTTTTAGTCTCGCTTTTGATGAAATGTACAAGAAACAATGTAATTGGATAATATGTGATGACATGTTGAGGGAAAACATATGCAAGCATTTGGTGGAAGGTATTATACCAATCTATAAGGTTTATTTGAAGAATTACATTTTGTCAATTGAAAATGAAGGTGTGGTTAATAAGCATATTATTAAATATACAACAAAGGGTTTGGAAAATGAGATTTGGTCTTTGTTTCAGCCAATGCAGACGAGGAAGAATGATGATAGCATTAAACATATAGATTTGATTAGTAAAATAAAAGAATTTAGCCATCAATTTCGTTTAACATTAGCTGGTTTATAGTTGTGTAATGTGTTATTTTCCTTGTACATGGCAGATGTTATGTTGATCTAACTTACTACTCTTTGAGTGTTTATGTATTTTATGATTCTTATTTTGTGATTTGATATTTGGACACTTTTAATGTTACTAATGTACAATAATTTATTTATTTCTCCCTCTGTGTCATTTGTTTAATTTTAAGTTAGCAAATTTGTTTTGCTTTAACCCTCCAATTCTTCGGTAATTCAAAGTTCAAACATGCTATAAGTATAACATGACCCAAAATTGTTTCAACCAAGAATCGAAACTCATTGATCATTTTAGTTAAATCACTTTATTAAATATGCAATATTTTTTTTTTTTAAATACGAATACTTTTATCAATTTCCCGCACAAAGTAATATATATATTTTTTAACAGCATATTATATTAATGAACGGTGCTACCCACAAGGAAAGTGGAATGAACTCAAAATTACAAAGGAGGAACAAGAACCCCCACGCAGCCAACAGTACAGCACCTACCAAAACAAATAAAACCGCACCTCAAACAGTAAGCACCTAAGATTACATTACCCTCAAGACACAGTTTGGCCAGCAAACTAACACAAACCGAAACCACCCCTAAGAATACAAGAACAAGCAAAGCATTAGCGAGACAAACTCTCTTGGGTTCCAACACCACTCATAAAATAGATAAGACGCTATTTTCGGTCTATTCATACTTCAATGCCAATATATCACTTTGACTTGTTCCACCTAATCATCTACCTCACAGACTTAATTATTAAAAATCCTATCATTCCTCATCTTCAAAATAATCCAAATAACCGCATGCCAAATGAGCCACGCTCCTTTCCTCAATCTCTTCGTGTTCAAAGGACTAGACCAATTTAAAATGTGAATAGTCAAATTGGGGGGAGTTATCAAATTGAATTGCATCCAATTCATTACCCCCCTCCAAACTCGAGCACTCACATTACAATGGAGGAACAAATGAGTAACCGCTTCATCCTCCAAACCACAAAAAACACACCATTTAGAGTCTTCACTTCCCAAGAGCCTTCTCTTTGCAAGATCCACCTTTGTCGGAATACGATCAAGTATCAAAGTCCACGAGAAAGCCAACACCTTAGACGGTGCTTTATTCCTTCAAAGGTCTCTAAAAACCCTCTCTTCCTCCGTTGACACACCTCCCTCTTTAAGACACAAGTTTTGTAGGATTATGTAACTTGACTTGACGGAAAAGCCTCCCCCCTCCTCCGGTTTCCACACCCAACAATCCGGACTATCCCCTAAAATCACCCCTTCCAACCTTTCAATAAGATTATGGAACAAATCACCTTCCCACACAAACAACTCCCTACGCCACTCAAAATTCCACCTCCAACCACCCCTACTTCCACCCCACATTTCCCCCACCTTCCACTCTTGATTACTAGCAATTGAGTATAATCTTGGATAAAGCACACATAGAGGCTCAATTGCTAACCAAGCTTTCTTCCAAAAGAGGGTTCCCATGCCATTCCCCCACCTTCCTAACTAACTCCCGATCAAACCACCTAACCTCCTCCAAGGACATCAAATCTAACCACCAACGGGAGGAATATGACGGCCACCCCTCTCCCTCCATCTCTAACCTTCGACCCACCCTTTTGCACCGTATTTATCAACTAAGACAAATTTCCGAAGCAAATTATCCTCCAATAAGAATCTCCACCTCCATTTAGCAAGAAGACTCAAATTAATATATTAAGAATAAAATATCATTTAACTTTATTTGTTATTTGTCTTCCATTTATCACCTGTCTTCTGTATACTTTCAATTACTTTAATATCATTGTACTTTATAAAAATCAACTTTGTACCAAAGTTTATTATTGATAAGAATATTACTTTTAATTCTATGACACATAAGTAAAATAGTTTTGTATGAAGTACAATGGAAGTAGAAAATCAATATAAAGAATATTAGTAAATAGTTTTGTACCATACATAAGTTTATTTTTTACTATTGAATCAATAATTCTTATCATATCTATTTAATTCGACAACGAGACTTATTGATTCAATGTTAGAAATAAACCTATACATACAAGTTAGAACAACTGTCTCACTTGTGCATCATAGAATAAATTATGTTTGAAACAAAAATATTTTAAGTTTTGCCTACAAATTTGACAGGGATTAGTCACCACTAAACGAAAGTGATACTTCATATCTATAACAAGATTATG